>NC_091458.1:15418334-15450834 GCF_027789765.1 Dendropsophus ebraccatus
GTGGAGCCGCAGGTTCAGAGCTCAGTGGGTGCTCCGTAGCAGATCTGGAGTGTGACATTGTACAGTCATATAAGGCTAGAGATTTCACAGCTTTATACTTTACTGTAATTCTAAGATTTTACTTGAAGTATCTCTCCTGGCTTCATTTCATCTGCTCAACCGGCAAGTGCTATAACTGGCTGGCAAAACCACTTAAGACATCTCTGAATCACCCTATGGACTGGATATTCCTTGATAAAGCATCTTCTATCCCACTGATGTATCTGATGACTATATAAAAGTATCTATAATGCTAGAGGCAGCAGAGACAGTAAGAGACCAAGATGTCCAGACTGTGCTGTGGCGGTGACAGGTCCAGTGGTATGTGACTACAAGGGCGGCTCCAGTTTTCTGCTGGTGAAGTATAATCATTGTATAATGTAAAGTTCTGCAATTTTCTAATAAACTTTGTGTTCTGATTTCTTACTGAATTGAAGATCTCTGCTTGGTGTCAGTGAATGAGAATATATTCCTTTACAACAGAGGATGGAATATGTATGTATTCTGCGGTCTGGGATCTCTATGTATTCTGGGGTCTGGTCTGGTGTCTGTATTTTGGGGTCTGGTCTTATGTCTGTATTCATACTGGGGTTTGGAGTCTGTATTTTGGGGTCTAGGATCTGTTTGTATTCTGGAGTTTGGTCTGGAGTCTGTATTTTCGGGTCTGGTCTAGGATATGTATTTATACTGGGGTCCGGGTTTACTTTAGGGTCCAGTCTGCTGTCTGTACTCTGGGGGCTGTTCTAGGATCTGTATGTATACTGGGGTCTGTATTTATTATGTAGTCAGATCTGGTGTCTGTATTTTGGGGTCTGATCTGTTTACTATGGGGTCTTTATTTATTCTGGGGTTTCGTGTCTGAGTTTGTTCTGGGGTCCAGTCCAGTGTGCTAATCATATAAAAATCAAACTGGGACAGCACTGGAAAAAATGGAAAAAAAATTATAAGAATATTTAGATGGAGTGCACGTCTCACCGCACAGGACCCTTCCGTTCGGCTTCAATCCAATAGTAAACGTAGGAGACGGCACTTCTTGTGAAAAAACGTGATTTTTTATTCACATCAGACGCGACGTTTCGGCTGGTACTTCAGTCTTACTCAAGCTTGACAAAGGCTGAAGTACCAGCCGGAACGTCGCGTCTGATGTGAATAAAAAATCACGTTTTTTCACAAGAAGTGCTGTCTCCTACGTTTACTATCAGTCCAGTGTGCTGTCTGTATTCTGGGGTTCGGTCAAGGGTCTGTACGTATGCTGGGATTTAGTCTGGGGTCTGTATTTATAATGGAGTCGGGTCTGGCGTCTGTATTTTGTAGTCTGATCTGGGGGGTCTTTGCTCTTAGGAACTATACTTATTATGAGGTCTGGTCTGGTGTCTGTCCCCCCCCTTGTAGCATCTGTAATAAAGAACATAGCATATACATACATGTATATACAATACTGTGCTGACCACTTTCAATCCCTTTCTGCTTGTCTGTGTATTAATCTAGCCTTCTATGAACCAGGAAGATCAGGATGAACAATACTTTTCTATATAGGACATATAAATCTATGTACCCAGCGGGTACTATGTGTTTGTGGCTGTTATACTTTTCTTTCTGATATTTCGGATCTCCCAGGGTAGAGACAACTGCGACCACTTCCCTCACCGCCTCGCTCATTGCTCAGGCTTGGTCAGGGGTCTATTGATTTGTCCCTCATACAATGCTGACAGCCATATAACCTACACGCTCCTCTAATATGATGGGAAACAGACAACGTTTGCTTTGTGTCGGCTCCAGCAGAGCTCGTTCTGTCAAGGGTCTCTTGTTGCAGGCCATTCGATCGCCAGTTTCCAAGCAACTCCATAGCAACTGGCGGAGAAAGGCGAATAAATGGAGGGTGGTGGAGAAAAATCCATTGACAGAAAAACAAGGAACAAAAGATTTGTCATCAGACGTCAGTGCACTGGGTAATGCAGACAGAAGATGGTCTGCTGCATATAAACACTTCACCACTAGATGGCGACAACTATCCAGTGAGATAGAAAGGACCATTACAGCAGTGTCCAGAGCAGAGCTGCTATATACGCCGCCACAGTATATGGGGCAGACATAACATAGCCTGCATTACTAGGAGCCTATTATGTGGGATATAGTCTGCTGGCACAGGGTATCTCAGCCTAGAATGTTGGATATTATTTGCTGTGTATCTAAACTTGTTATGTGTAATAGTGTCTGCTGAGCTTCTGTATCTAAACTATGTGTGATACTGTCTGCTGTGCATGTGTATCTAATCCTAATATGAAGCATACAGGGTATCTAACCCTTTCATTTTATACAGTGTACTGAGCCTTTGTATTTAATCCAACCATACTGTATGTCATACTGTTTACTGAGCTAATGTATCTAAGCCTTTCATGAGTGTGATACTGTCTGTTAAGCTGTTGTATGAAAGGCTCCTATGTGTGATACTCCTGAGTGTCTGTATCTAATCCTGCCTCGTGTGATACTTTAAAGGGAGGAGGAAAAAAAAATGAAACTTCTGCAGAAGCATATAACAATACTTACCTATCTATCCCAGTTTTGAAACTACCAAAAATCCATTTGTTTTGGGGGGGTTTGTTCCGTTTTGTGTTTCTGTATTTCCTGGTTGAGCAGTTGTACAAAGTACTACAGGTTCCAGAATGCAATGCTTTCCCTCAGCTGTTCATCACAGTCCTCCACCCTGCCCATTCCCCGCCCAAATCTGTTGCAGAACATCTAGGCTGTGTTCACACATTGCAGTTTCATTGTGTTACTGAATTATTTGCAGTACTTTATTATTTTATTGTGGTCCCACCGGCACAGCACGCTGTATTCTCTACCTGTAACACCACACAGCACACTGTATTCTCTACCTGTAACACCACACAGCACACTGTATTCTCTCCCTGTAACACTACACAGCGCGCTGTATCCTCTACCTGTAACACCACACAGCACGCTGTATCCTCTACCTGTAACACAGCACGCTGTATTCTCTACCTGTAACACCACACAGCGCTGTATTCTCTACCTGTAACACCGCACAGCACGCTGTATTCTCTACCTGTAACACCACACAGCGCTGTATTCTCTACCTGTAACACCACACAGCATGCTGTATTCTCTACCTGTAACACCACACAGCACACTGTATTCTCTACCTGTAACACCACACAGCGCGCTGTATTCTCTACCTGTAACACCACACAGCACGCTGTATTCTCTATCTGTAACACCACACAGCACACTGTATTCTCTACCTGTAACACCACACAGCACGCTGTATTCTCTACCTGTAACACCACACAGCACGCTGTATTCTCTACCTGTAACACCACACAGCACTGTATTCTCTACCTGTAACACCACACAGCACGCTGTATTCTCTACCTGTAACACCACAGCACGCTGTATTCTCTACCTGTAACACCACACAGCACGCTGTATTCTCTACCTGTAACACCACACAGCACTGTATTCTCTACCTGTAACACCACAGCACGCTGTATTCTCTACCTGTAACACCACACAGCACACTGTATTCTCTACCTGTAACACCACACAGCTCTGTATTCTCTACCTGTAACACCACACAGCACTGTATTCTCTACCTGTAACACCACACAGCAAACTGTATTCTCTACCTGTAACACCACACAGCTCTGTATTCTCTACCTGTAACACCACACAGCACTGTATTCTCTACCTGTAACACCACACAGCACACTGTATTCTCTACCTGTAACACCACACAGCACGCTGTATTCTCTACCTGTAACACCACACAGCACACTGTACTCTCTACCTGTAACACCACACAGCACACTGTATTCTCTACCTGTAACACCACACAGCTCTGTATTCTCTACCTGTAACACCACACAGCACTGTATTCTCTACCTGTAACACCACACAGCACGCTGTATTCTCTACCTGTCACACCACACAGCTCTGTATTCTCTACCTGTAACACCACACAGCACACTGTATTCTCTACCTGTAACACCACACAGGACGCTGTATTCTCTACCTGTAACACCACACATCACTGTATTCTCTACCTGTAACACCACAGCACGCTGTATTCTCTACCTGTAACACCACACAGCACACTGTATTCTCTACCTGTAACACCACACAGCTCTGTATTCTCTACCTGTAACACCACACAGCACTGTATTCTCTACCTGTAACACCACACAGCACACTGTATTCTCTACCTGTAACACCACACAGCTCTGTATTCTCTACCTGTAACACCACACAGCACTGTATTCTCTACCTGTAACACCACACAGCACACTGTATTCTCTACCTGTAACACCACACAGCACGCTGTATTCTCTACCTGTAACACCACACAGCACACTGTACTCTCTACCTGTAACACCACACAGCACACTGTATTCTCTACCTGTAACACCACACAGCTCTGTATTCTCTACCTGTAACACCACACAGCACTGTATTCTCTACCTGTAACACGACACAGCACGCTGTATTCTCTACCTGTCACACCACACAGCTCTGTATTCTCTACCTGTAACACCACACAGCACACTGTATTCTCTACCTGTAACACCACACAGGACGCTGTATTCTCTACCTGTAACACCACACATCACTGTATTCTCTACCTGTAACACCACACAGGACGCTGTATTCTCTACCTGTAACACCACACAGCACACTGTATTCTCTATCTGTAACACCACACAGCACTGTATTCTCTACCTGTAACACCACACAGCACGCTGTATTCTCTACCTGTAACACCACACAGCACACTGTATTCTCTACCTGTAACACCACACAGCACTGTATTCTCTACCTGTAACACCACACAGCACGCTGTATTCTCTACCTGTAACACCACACAGCACGCTGTATCTTCTACCTGTAGCACCACACAGCACGCTGTATTCTCTACCTGTAACACCACACAGCACGCTGTATTCTCTACCTGTAACACCACACAGCACTGTATTCTCTATCTGTAACACCACACAGCACGCTGTATTCTCTACCTGTAACACCACACAGCACGCTGTATTCTCTACCTGTCACACCACACAGCACACTGTATTCTCTACCTGTAACATCATACATCACACTGTATTCTCTACCTGTAACACCACACAGCACGCTGTATTCTCTACCTGTAACACCACACATCACTGTATTCTCTACCTGTAACACCACACAGGACGCTGTATTCTCTACCTGTAACACCACACATCACTGTATTCTCTACCTGTAACACCACACAGCACACTGTATTCTCTACCTGTAACACCACACAGCACGCTGTATTCTCTACCTGTAACACCACACAGCACTGTATTCTCTACCTGTAACACCACACAGCACGCTGTATTCTCTACCTGTAACACCACACAGCACACTGTATTCTCTACCTGTAACACCACACAGCACGCTGTATTCTCTACCTGTAACACCACACAGCACTGTATTCTCTATCTGTAACACCACACAGCACGCTGTATTCTCTACCTGTAACACCACACAGCACACTGTATTCTCTACCTGTAACACCACACAGCACACTGTATTCTCTACCTGTAACACCACACAGCACACTGTATTCTCTACCTGTAACACCACACAGCACTGTATTCTCTACCTGTAACACCACACAGCGCGCTGTATTCTCTACCTGTAACACCACACTGTATTCTCTATCTGTAACACCACACAGCACGCTGTATTCTCTACCTGTAACACCACACAGCACACTGTATTCTCTACCTGTAACACCACACAGCACACTGTATTCTCTACCTGTAACACCACACAGCACACTGTATTCTCTACCTGTAATACCACACAGCACGCTGTATTCTCTACCTGTAACACCACACAGCGCTCTGTATTCTCTACCTGTAACACCACACAGCACTGTATTCTCTACCTGTAACACCACACAGCACTGTATTCTCTATCTGTAACACCACACAGCACGCTGTATTCTCTACCTGTAACACGACACATATCTAATTCTACTCTGTGATACTGTATCTGCTTAGCCAGTGTATCTCATTGTATGATGTATGATACCGTCTGATGTATCTAATCCTATCATGTATGATACTGTCTAATGAACCCTCCATGTAAGCCTGTCATGTGATGCTGTCTCCTGATTTATCAGGGTGGTGTGGTGCTCTCCCCATCATGGAGGCACCCCGTGGCAACAGGCTAGAGATATCTGGCTATCCCGTGTTTTGAGACTCGCAATCGAGACTCCACTGACTCTTGTTTTGCATATTTAAATTTTGGGGGCATCAGTGGAGACTCCAACTTCATTGGAGTTTTTTCACTGTTCTCCTTGAGTTCAGTGATTACTGTTTTGTTGTCTCCTGATTGTATCTAATCCTATCATGTGTGATACTTTCTGCCTATCTGTATATCTAATCCAATTAAGGCTATGTTCACACTACTTAAAATAATGACCGTTGTCTGCGCCGCAAAACTACAATGACTGCAATGCAATGTTGAATTCACACTACGTATCAGATAACGGCCGTTGTTTATACGGCCCCGTGAAAAATGAACATGTCAATTATTTCCGGCCTGTAATACTGCAACAACGGCCGTGGATTTCAATGTGGCCGCGAACGTAAAACTTATATCTGCCGAATTAAACTCGATTTTGATGTAAAAAAAATTCTTAGTGGTTTCTCGGGCTGGGCGCAGTATTTAAAGGAAATGACCTGTTTCATCCCGTTTATAAACATGCTAGGAATCAAAATTAATTTTGGCCTCAAAATAACGGCCGTTGAAAATAACGGCCGTTATTTTACGTAGTGTGAACATAGCCTAAATGTGATACTGATGAGCTGTGTATCTAATCCTACCATGTGTGATACTTTCAGCTGAGTCATTGTATCTAATCCTATCATGTGTGATACCATGTCATGAAGGACTGTTGCTTGTATCTAATTATCCCATGTGTGATACTACCTGCTGACTGTATCTAATACTCTCCTGTGTGATACTGCCTGCTGACTGTATCTAATGCTCTCATGTGTGATACTGCCTGCTGACTGTATCTAATTATCTCATGTGTGGTACTGCCTGCTGACTGTATCTAATTATCTCATGTGTGATACTGCCTGCTGACTGTATCTAATTCTCTCCTGTGTGATACTGCCTGCTGACTGTATCTAATTCTCTTATGTGTGATACTGCCTGCTGACTGTATCTAATTCTCTTATGTGTGATACTGCCTGCTGACTGTATCTAATTATCTCCTGTGTGATACCGCCTGCTGACTGTATCTAATTATCTCATGTGTGATACTGCCTGCTGACTGTATCTAATTCTCTTATGTGTGATACTGCCTGCTGACTGTATCTAATTCTCTCCTGTGTGATACTGCCTGCTGACTGTATCTAATTCTCTCCTGTGTGATACTGCCTGCTGACTGTATCTAATTCTCTCCTGTGTGATACTGCCTGCTGACTGTATCTAATTCTCTCCTGTGTGATACTGCCTGCTGACTGTATCTAATTCTCTCCTGTGTGATACTGCCTGCTGACTGTATCTAATTCTCTCCTGTGTAATACTGCCTGCTGACTGTATCTAATTATCTCATCTGTGATACTGCCTGTTGACTGTATCTAATTTTCTTGTGTGTGATACTGCCTGATTAGAAGTGTATCTAATCCGATTATTTGCGATACTTTCTTCTGTGCTTTTCTATCTAATCGTGTCATGTGATACAGTCTGAGGAACTGTGTATCTAATCCTATCACGAGCAGCAGTTTGCTATACCTTTGTATCTAATTATCTCATGTGTGATACTGCCTGCTGACTGTATCTAATTCTCTCCTGTGTGATACTGCCTGCTGACTGTATCTAATTCTCTCCTGTGTGATACTGCCTGCTGACTGTATCTAATTCTCTCCTGTGTGATACTGCCTGCTGACTGTATCTAATTATCTGATGTGTGATACTGCCTGTTGACTGTATCTAATTCTCTTATGTGTGATACTGCCTGCTGACTGTATCTAATTCTCTTATGTGTGATACTGCCTGCTGACTGTATCTAATTATCTCATGTGTGATACTGCCTGCTGACTGTATCTAATTATCTCCTGTGTGATACTGCCTGTTGACTGTATCTAATTCTCTTATGTGTGATACTGCCTGCTGACTGTATCTAATTCTCTTATGTGTGACACTGCCTGCTGACTGTATCTAATTCTCTCCTGTGTGATACTGCCTGCTGACTGTATCTAATTATCTCCTGTGTGATACTGCCTGTTGACTGTATCTAATTCTCTTATGTGTGATACTGCCTGCTGACTGTATCTAATTCTCTTATGTGTGATACTGCCTGCTGACTGTATCTAATTCTCTCCTGTGTGATACTGCCTGCTGACTGTATCTAATTCTCTCCTGTGTGATACTGCCTGCTGACTGTATCTAATTCTCTTATGTGTGATACTGCCTGCTGACTGTATCTAATTCTCTCCTGTGTGATACTGCCTGCTGACTGTGTCTAATTCTCTCCTGTGTGATACTGCCTGCTGACTGTATCTAATTCTCTCCTGTGTGATACTGCCTGCTGACTGTATCTAATTCTCTCCTGTGTGATACTGCCTGCTGACTGTATCTAATTCTCTCCTGTGTGATACTGCCTGCTGACTGTATCTAATTCTCTCCTGTGTGATACTGCCTGCTGACTGTATCTAATTCTCTTATGTGTGATACTGCCTGCTGACTGTATCTAATTCTCTTATGTGTGATACTGCCTGCTGACTGTATCTAATTCTCTTATGTGTGATACTGCCTGCTGACTGTATCTAATTATCTCATGTGTGATACTGCCTGCTGACTGTATCTAATTCTCTCCTGTGTGATACTGCCTGCTGACTGTATCTAATTATCTCATGTGTGATACTGCCTGCTGACTGTATCTAATTCTCTTATGTGTGATACTGCCTGCTGACTGTATCTAATTCTCTTTTGTGTGATACTGCCTGTTGACTGTATCTAATGCTCTCCTGTGTGATACTGCCTGCTGACTGTATCTAATTATCTTATGTGTGATACTGCCTGCTGACTGTATCTAATTATCTCATCTGTGATACTGCCTGCTGACTGTATCTAATTATCTCATGTGTGATACTGCCTGCTGACTGTATCTAATTCTCTCCTGTGTGATACTGCCTGTTGACTGTATCTAATTTTCTCGTGTTTTACTGTCTGCTGACTGTATCTAATTCTCTCATGTGTGATACTGCCTGATTAGAAGTGTATCTAATCCGATTATTTGTGATACTTTCTTCTGTGCTTTTCTATCTAATCGTGTTATGTGATACAGTCTGAGGAACTGTGTATCTAATCCTATCACGAGCAGCAGTTTGCTATACCTTTGTATCTAAGCCCATCATACGTGATACACACAAGAAAACCACAAACGGAATTGTATTTTTTTTTTCTCAAAATTTATTACTGAGGTCACAAAACACCTAAAATCCATATAAAAGCTGTGATGTGTAAGTGCACGGCTGCTTAACGGCCGGGGCATAAATAAATAAATAACCGTATGTACAGGAAACGGCCGGAGTTGCCTTATAGACGGATCTCATCTGATAATACGGAACATTGGATAATCCGCCATCATCCCATAATACTACTCCTACCTGAGCTCTGACCCGTCCGGACCCCCCACAGCCCACCATGGTAGAGCACATATATATGTCCCCTAACATAACAACGGAGAAGAGGAGGAGCAGGCTGATAATAAACCATAAATGTATAAAAATATAATACAAAAAATTAACAACACAGCAAAAAAAGTACAAAAAAAGTGAAAATTCACAAGATTTCATTGTATCCTGTTACCTTCAATTCTTATGGGAGTTATTCATGATTAGAGAAAGTACAGCTACTTTCTTGCAATAACAGCGCCACCCCTGTCCTCAGGTTGTGCATGGTATTACAATTTACCTCCATTTACTTGAATGGAAATGAGCTGCAATACCACGCACTGCCTGAGAACAAGAGAGGCGCTGTTTCTGGAAGAAAGCGGACATGTTTTTGTACTCCAGTGGATTGTAAAGGCTGGATACAAAGTAACAAAGCTTCAGCTGTGACGGATATCAGGTCAGGGTGGGACCTGAGCCTCTGGATTGAAGAGGCAAGTAAAGTGTTAAATATTATGGAGAACTTTGCAAAACGATCATTACAATGTTATGTGCATAACGGAGGCTTCCTGGAACTGATGGTGGGGCACTCTATGGGCATTGTAAGCACTAGTAATGGGGGCACTGTGGCATTGTTTGGTAAGGTACATACTAGTCAGTACTATCTATAGGGGCACTCTGGTGCTGTTGGTTGGAGCAGTCTGTGACCAGTACTATCTATAGGGGCACTCTGGTGCTGTGGGTTGGAGCAGTCTGTGACCAGTACTATCTATAGGGGCACTCTGGTGCTGTTGGTTGGAGCAGTCTGTGACCAGTACTATCTATAGGGGCACTCTGGTGTTGGGTTTGAGCAGTCTGTGACCAGTACTATCTATAGGGGCACTCTGGTGCTGTTGGTTGGAGCAGTCTGTGACCAGTACTATCTATAGGGGCACTCTGGTGTTCTTGGTTGGAGCAGTCTGTGACCAGTACTATCTATAGGGGCACTCTGGTGCTGTTGGTTGGAGCAGTCTGTGACCAGTACTATCTATAGGGGCACTCTGGTGTTCTTGGTTGAAGCAGTCTGTGACCAGTACTATCTATAGGGGCACTCTGGTGTTCTTGGTTGGAGCAGTCTGTGACCAGTACTATCTATAGGGGCACTCTGGTGTTGGGTTGGAGCAGTCTGTGACCAGTACTATCTATAGGGGCACTCTGGTGTTGGGTTGGAGCAGTCTGTGACCAGTACTATCTATAGGGGCACTCTGGTGCTGTTGGTTGGAGCAGTCTGTGACCAGTACTATCTATAGGGGCACTCTGGTGTTGGGTTGGAGCAGTCTGTGACCAGTACTATCTATAGGGGCACTCTGGTGCTGTTGGTTGGAGCAGTCTGTGACCAGTACTATCTATAGGGGCACTCTGGTGTTCTTAGTTGGAGCAGTCTGTGACCAGTACTATCTATAGGGGCACTCTGGTGTTGGGTTGGAGCAGTCTGTGACCAGTACTATCTATAGGGGCACTCTGGTGTTCTTGGTTGGAGCAGTCTTTGACCAGTACTATCTATAGGGGCACTCTGGTGTTCTTGGTTGGAGCAGTCTGTGACCAGTACTATCTATAGGGGCACTCTGGGGTTGGGTTGGAGCAGTCTGTGACCAGTACTATCTATAGGGGCACTCTGGTGTTCTTGGTTGGAGCAGTCTGTGACCAGTACTATCTATAGGGGCACTCTGGTGTTGGGGGAGAGCAGTCTGTGACCAGTACTATCTATAGGGGCACTCTGGTGCTGTTGGTTGGAGCAGTCTGTGACCAGTTCTATCTATAGGGGCACTCTGGTGCTGTTGGTTGGAGCAGTCTGTGACCAGTTCTATCTATAGGGGCACTCTGGGGTTGGGTTGGAGCAGTCTGTGACCAGTACTATCTATAGGGGCACTCTGGTGTTGGGGGAGAGCAATCTGTGACCAGTACTATCTATAGGGGCACTCTGGTGCTGTTGGTTGGAGCAGTCTGTGACCAGTACTATCTATAGGGGCACTCTGGTGCTGTTGGTTGGAGCAGTCTGTGACCAGTACTATCTATAGGGGCACTCTGGCACTAGTAACACGGACACTCAGGCACTTTGTAGTCAGTGCCATCTATAAGGACTCTCTGGCACTGTTAATAGCGGCCCTATGTCTGGCACTATAATAAAGATTTTCTCGTGTTATTAATGTGGGCACTCTTATATTGCTTCTTGGATCACTCTGTGGCCAGGACTGCCTATAGGGGTACCCTGGCATTGTCATTGTGGGTACTCTCTGGCTGGCAGTATAACTGGGGTTGTCTGGCATTAGTACTAGGGGCACTCTGTTATTAATATTGAGGGCATTCATGGCACTGTTAATGGGGTCCTCTCTGGGCAGCAATACAATGGCATTAAAACTAGGGGCACTCTGGTATTGTTTGTTGGGCACTCAGTACTCTCTATAGGGGCACTCTGGCACTTTGAATAGGGACACTCTGACACTGTTTATGGGGGTCCTCTCAAGCTGTTTCCATAATGGGGGCCCTCAGTAAATACTATGGCATCAATAAGGGTGGATCTAAGGCTGGCAATATTGGCACTTTGATGGGGCACTCTCAGGTTGAAGCTGGTCATGGCGACACTATGGCACTATTTATGAGAGTACTCTCCAGCTGGCACTGTAACGGGGGTCCTCTCACACTGGCATTGTCTTCGGTGGCACTCTATGGCTGGCAGTGTATATAGAGGAACTTTGGCACTGTTGTCACTGTTTTGAGGACACTCTTTGGCTGGCACTACATTGAGGGCAATGTCTCTGGGGAGGGGGGGTGCTTTTATCAGGGCCACACTTTGACATTGTCAATAGCGGTTCCTCAGGGGTGGAGTCAAATGTGGAGGTGGAGCTTATATGTAAAAAAGATTGACTGTGCTTTGTATGTAAACAGTATGACACAGGTGCCTAGTATCTAGTATTACACAGTACAACATACACATCCTGACGCTACAACAAGCTACATGACAATACGCAATATAAACACTGTATAGAAAACACCACTGTATACGCTGGTGCCAAAATATCTCCACCTCCATGCCGATGAGCCAGCAAAATTATATTCACAGTTTAGAAAAATTACAAAAATTAAATAAAGTTCATGGTCCAAGAATTTTTTTTTTTCCAGAATGGCGATGTCACGCCGGCGGCCGGTGCAGAATGGTGACGCAGCCGTGATAACTGGTGCAGCGTTGCAGAGGGGGCTCCGCATCAACCTTCCCCGTTTTGGGGTCAAATACGAAAGCGTTTTCTGTCCCTTCTCCATTTTCGTCTCTTCCGCCCAATATGTACATTTTACCTCCGCAAACCGTCACGCCGCAGCTCTCCTGAATGTGGAGACAGTAAGAATTTAGGTGATATAGAGCCAATCAGATCTACAACTAATCCAAACCCCGCCCCTGAGGGGCTATAGGTAGCTCCGCCCCTGAGGGGATTTAAAGAAGCATAACTGGGTTTAAAGTCCAAATGCTGACACCCCCCCCCCCTCCCTCATACTTATCAGCTGCTGTATATCCTGCAGGAAGTGGTGTATTCTTTCTGCTGCCACATCTGTCCATGTCAGGAACTGTCCAGAGCAGGAGAGGTTTTCTATGGGGATTTGCTGCTGCTCTAGACAGTTCCTGACATGGACAGAGGTGGCAGCAGAGAGCAATGTGTCACACTGGAGAGAATACACCACTTCCTGCAGGACATACAGCAGCTGATAAGAACACTGGAGATTTTTAAATAGAAATTATTTACAAATCAATATAACTTTCTGAAAATAGTTACCATGTGTATGAAAGTGGGTAAATAAACTGGAAAAATCTATTAAGGAAACAGGTTTCTTAAATTTCTATGTCCCTAGGAGGAGTTTATTGAAAGTTTCTTAATAGATAATAATATACACTTTAGTCCATCATCAAAAGATTTAAAAAAAAAAACTCCAATACATTTCAAACATTGCAAGTCTATTAAGATTATTATGCAAAAAAAAATCATTAGATTGTTTGAATTTAAGCGATTCTTTCTTTCTGTGTGTAAGCAGGCAATGATGAAACGCTGGCTATAAAGTCATCGCCAATCGTTCGCTAATTGTTTGGTGTATGTACACATCGTATCGTGTCGTATAGTATAGGGTGAACAAACCATCATAATAAGGATCGGAAATTGTGATTGTAAATAACGACCGCCGCTCCATGTATTATGGCGGACGATTTCAAGTCGTTCACAAAAGCTCTCATTTACAATTGTTTATCGTTAATTGGAGAAAACAAAAAATTAGCTTAGTCTAATAGGACCTTAAAGTGTACCTGTCATTTTAATTTTTTTTTTTTTTTTTGCAGAAATCAATAGTACAGGCGATTTTAACAAACTTTGGAATTGGGTTTATTAGCCGAAAAATGCATTTTTATCATGACAAAGCAGTTTGAAGCTCTCCCCGCTGTCTTCATGGTTGTATATGGAGAGGGGAGGGGTGGAGGGAGATGAGGCACCAAAACAGGACAACAGAGAGTTAATTTACAGCTACATCACTGGGCTATCTCCTCTGAACTCAGCACTGACTGTGTAATCCTTTGTTCTCTGCTCTCTGCTGCCAACTAATCTCCCTCCTCCCCCCTCCCCTCTCCATAGATTAGACAGGGCACGTCTGATGCAACAAGACTCGATTTCCTGATAATGAGCAGTGAATGAGAGAGAGGAGGGAGGGGGGGGACCTGGGGAAAGACTTTTTGGTTGCAGATAATGGCATATTTGCGTAATAAATCCAATTATAACGTTTCTTAAAATCGCCTGGACTATTGATTTCTGCAAAAAAATAAAAAATTCGACAGTGACACTTTAACCTCTTAGGGACATATGACGTACCCGTACGTCATATGTAGGCAAGAGGTGTTCAGAGCGGGGTCACCGCCGCGGTCCCGGGTGACACGTGTAGCCCGGGACCGTGCCCGCTAATTCAGTAATCGGATGCAGCTGTCAAAGTTGACAGCTGCATCCGATCACTGTATGCAGCCATCCCTGGTGTCTAGTGGGGGTAGATCGCTCCTCCGGGACGCTGCAGCAGCCGAAAGTATCCGAGTGCTGATCTCATTGATCTTTGCTGTATAACTAAACAGCAAAGATCTCAATGAGAGATCAGAGTGCTTATACTAGAAGTCCCCCAGGGGGAATAACACTAACCCCAGGGGGGGATAACCCTAACCCCAGGGGGGAATAACCCTAACCCCAGGGGGGAATAACCCTAACCCCAGGGGGGAATAACCCTAACCCCAGGGGGGAATAACCCTAACCCTAACCCCGGGGGGAATAACCCTAACCCCAGGTGGGAATAACCCTAACCCCAGGGGGGAATAACCCTAACCCCAGGGGGGAATAACCCCAACCCTAGGGGGGAATAACCCTAACCCCAGGGGGGAATAACCCTAACCCCAGGGGGGAATAACCCTAACCCCAGGGGGGAATAACCTTAACCCCAGAAGGAATAACCCTAACCCCAGGGGGGAATAACCCTAACCCCAGGGGGGCTTCTAGTATAAGTGTAAAAAAAAAAAAAAAAGTATTGTTATTAGTAAAAATCCCCTCCCCTAATAAAAGTCTGAATCACCCCCCTTTCCCCAGGTTATAAATAAAAGAAAATAAATAAATAAACATGTTTGGTATCGCCGCATGCGTAATCGCCCGAACTATTAATTAATCACATTCCTGATCTCACACAGTAAACGGCGTCAGCGCAAAAAAATCCCAAAGTGCAAAATTGTGCCTTTTTGGTGACATCAAATCCAGAAAAAATGTAATAAAAAGCGATCAAAAAGTCGTATATACGCAATCACGGTACCGATAGAAAGAACATATCATGGCGCAAAAAATGACACCTCACACAGCTGCATAGACCAAGGATAAAAGCGCTATAAGCCTGGGAATAGAGGGATTTTAAGGAACATATATTTGTTAACAATGGTTTGAATTTTTTACAGGCCATCAGATACAAGAAAAGTTATACATGTTATAGATCGTTGTAATCGTAATGACTTGGGGAACATGGATAACAAGTCAGTTTTACCCCAGGGTGAATGGCGTAAAAACAAAGAACCCCCAAATATAACAACACAAAAATGATCGTTAATACTGTGTTTCCCCAAAAATAAGACGCCCTCCCAAAAAATAAGACACCCCACCTACTCTACCCTAAAACCTTAAGTATGGCATCCCCCCAAAAGTAAGGCACCACCTACTCTACATCAAAAGTAAGGCGCCCCCCAAAGTAAGGCCACTGGCCGCCACCCTGGACTCACCTAGTCCCCTTCGTGGACCTCCCAAATCGGCACCGCAGGCAGCCTGGTCCAAGGCCCCCACGTCCCGACCCACGCTAGACCCGCTGCTGACCCGAAGCCGCCGCACGCCAGACCCGCCACTGACCCGCTGCATGCCGGACCCGCCACTCTTGGTGAGTATTCCAGGGAGGCTGTCTTGTTTCATTCCTCGAAAATAAGCCATAGTGCCGTTTTGGGAGTGATGGGGGGGAATATAACCGTCTTATTTTCGGGGAAACACGGTAACAGAAATCGGTGAATGTAATAACATTAGAATCGTTCACTGTTATCACTAGCGATCGATCACTAAATACGTGTAGTAGGGCCTTAAAGGACACCTCCAGGTAGAGCGATTTTTGTGAGACGTGAGAGATGAGGTTAGTTGGATTCGGTATTCTGTGATAAATATTCTGCATGCTCTCCTGCTTTAGGCTTATAAATGATACAGAAAACACATTTCTTAAAGGGACTGTCCAGTTAACCTGCTCTGTTCAGAATCCTTACCTCAGAAGAGTGAATGGTTACAAAGAGTGTCTCTCTTTCTGGAGGACCTTTCCTGTCCTGCATTACACAGACAGCCCATTGATATGAATGGACATGGTGTAATACCCCGTTTTGCCTGTAGTGGTGCTGCAGGGAAATTGAACACTTACTACTAGGTTTCTTCTCAGCTGATCGTTGTGGGTCTCAGCAGGGGGACACTATATTTTAAGGGAGTGTCCAGTCTGGAGTATGGTCTTTGTAAATAGAAGGCCTAGCAACTCACCAGAGCTCCGGGCAGAGACGCCACTTCACTCCACACATCTGTATGTGGGTTATAGCTGAAGATTGTGCTGAGAAGACCCCCGACCACATACACAACTCCATCCAGTTCTACAGCATTGATGCATCTCTGGGAGAAAGGTGACGGTGTCTTATACGTCCATGTGTCAGTTTCCAGATCGTAGCATTGAACCTGGAATAGTCCCAATGAGGATAAACAATAATGATAAACTCAACTCTGCTTCATCTGAACAGAGGCCTATCACTGTATAAAGACTGCCATACCACGACTATACCTTATCCGTGTTCCCATAATCCTCCACTGCTCCACCAAAGACATACAGCCTGTTCATACAGGAGACGACCGCTGCCGAGCTCACAGCCTCCAACATGGGGGTCACCGGGGACCAGGTGTTAGTGAAGGAGTTGTACCGCTCCACTGTAGATAATCTCTTCAAGCCATCGAATCCACCGACAGCGTAGATCTGAGGGACATAGATGTCACGTTACACCATTATAATATATTAATATTCATTATATGCAACAATCTGAAACTTTTTAAAGTTTAAAACGTTATGTTAAAATTCTTTAAGGGGGTACTTTAAAGAAAATCTCCAGTCTTCCAATACTAATCAGCTGCTGTATGTCCTGCAGGAAGTGGTGTACTCTCTCCACTCTGACACAGTGCTCTCTGCCGCCACCTCTGTCCATGTCAGGAACTGTCCAAAGCAGCAGCAAATCCCCGTAGAAAACTTCTCCTGCTCTCCAGACTGGAGAGAATACACCACTTCCTGCAGGACATACAGCAGCTGATAAGTACCGGAAGACTGGAGATTTTTTAATAGAAGTAAATTAGAAAACTCTGGCACTTTCTGAGACCAGTTGATTTGAAAGAAAAAAAATTCCCTGGAGTACCATTTTAAGGTGCCTGAACGTCCATAATAGCCATGGTTCTCTGTTATCAGCCATTGTCACAGCCTGTCGTCTATAGGCAACCATGTGCCTGAACAGTTTGGTGGCGAATTATGGCGCTGTCTTATAGTAAGATTCTCTCTGTTGCCCATAGCAACCAATCACAGCTCAGCTTTCATTTTGCCAGAGCAATATGAGAAATGAAAGCTGAGCCCTGACCGGTTGCTATAGGCAACACGGAGGGAATCTTACTGTAAGGGTCCTATTCCACAGGCCGATGGGGGCCCGATCAATAATGTAAACGACGCTCGTTTACTGGGCCTATTACACAGCCCGATAATCGTTTAGCGATGGCTGCAGGGACATTGTTACCGATGTCCTTGCAGCCCTTGTTTAAACCAATACTTTACCTATGCATGTTGCAGAGCTCCTCCTGCGCTCCTTCTTCCTCCCGGTCCAGCGCGCAGCAGCAGCTTCAGTGCGGCCTGTCTGACAGACCGCTCAGCCAATCACTGGCCGTGGTGGTCAGCTTAGACAGGCCGCACTGAAGCCATACCTCCCAACCGTCCCGGATCCAGCGGGACAGTCCCGATTTTGGGGTCTTGTCCCACTGTCCCGGAACGGCCGCCATGTGTCCCACTGTCCCCCACCCCGGCCCCGGCGTTGGCACCGGCAGCTGCATCTGCCGGGTGCAGAGTGCAGCCCTTACACTGTGAGTGCTTCTAATGAGCGCTCACAGCGACACCTACTGGCCAGGCGTATGACACCCCTGATGCTGAGGAGGTAATGCACAGGCACTCTCCTGATTGGCACAGATGATGTGAGAAGAGTACGGGCGCCATGGAGCTGGACAGGCATGACCCGGTAAGCCCCGCCCCTATCGCGGTAAGCCCGCCCCCGGCATCGCCCAACGCGACTAACTAACCAGCAGAGTATACAGGGCCAGAGGAGGAGAGACGCCTTGGACAACTGGAAATATGGTAAGTACAATGGGTCAATCTGGGGCGGGGCTTACCGGTATGGGGCGAGGCTTACCGGGTCCTACTGTTGGCAACTATGCAAGCTTGCACAAGAAGCTCGACGAGATGGGGTACTAAGGGGGTACTAAGGGGCATACTAAGGGGGTACTATGGAGCATACTAAGGGGGTACTAAAGGGCATACTAAGGGGCATACTAAGGGGGTACTAAGAGGCATACTAAGAAGATACTAAGGGGGTACTAAGGGGCATACTAAGGGGGTACTAAAGGGTATACTAAGGGGGTACTAAGGGGCATACTAAGGGGGTACTAAGGGGCATACTAAGGGGGTACTAAAGGGCATACTAAGGGGGTACTAAGGGGCATACTAAGGGGGTACTAAAGGGCATACTAAATGGCATACTAAGGGGGGCATTAAGAAGGTAAAAAGGGGGGTACTAAAGAGCATACTGAGGGGGTACTAAAGGGCATACTAAGGGGGTACTAAAGGGATACTAAAGGGCATACTAAGGGGGTACTAAAGGGCATGCTAAGGGGGTACTAAAGGGCATAGTAAGGGGGTACTAAAGGGCATACTAAGGGGCATACTAAGGGGGTACTAAAGGGCATACTAAGGGGGTACTAAGGGGCATACTAAGGGTGTACTAAGGGGCATACTAAGGGGGTACTAAGGGCATACTAAGGGGGGTACTAAGGGCATACTAAGGGGGGTACTAAGAAGGTAAAAAGGGGGGTACTAAGGGCATACTAAGGGGGGTACTAAGAAGGTAAAAAGGGGGGTACTAAAGGGCATACTAAGGGGGTACTAAGGGCATACTAAGGGGGGTACTAAGAAGGTAAAAAGGGGGGTACTAAAGGGCATACTAAGGGGCATACTAAAGGGCATACTAAGGGGCATACTAAGGGGGTACTAAGGGGCATACTAAGGGGGTACTAAGGGCATACTAAAGGGGTACTAAGGGCATACTAAAGGGGTACTAAGGGCATACTAAAGGGGTACTAAGAGGCATACAACATAGGGGCATACTATATACCAGTGCTTCTCAAACAATTTGTACTAGAGCCTCACCCAACAGACCAAGGCAATGCCTGGGCCTCACCAGACTGATCAGAGGATGTTGGGGCCTCACCATCTGTGGTGAAAGTCCATTTAAAAGCTGAAAATAATGCTAGGACTACCTTTCACCTGTCTCCCAGGCGCTATATACTAATAAAGCAAGTATGAAATAAATGAATAATGTTGCTAAAATTGAGATTTTAGAGGACTGAGCAGATCAGAGTTACTTTTGTGAAAACTGGCTCCCCAGCTGGGCCTCACCAACAACTAGGGGGCGCCTCACTGGTGTGGCCCGCCTCACAGTTTGAGAAGCACTGCTACATACCATGTGGGGGCTAAAAAGGAGGGGTTATATTATGTGGGGGCTATACTATGTGCTTTTGGGGGGCTCCTGCACAGGAATGGGTCCTATACTATATAGGGGCTGCTACGGGGGAGGGCTATACTCTATGGGGACTGCTGCACAGGGAGTGGGAAAGATGGCAAGAAACACAAAACTGAAGCAGAGAAGATGTCCCCTGTGAGTCACCGAATACCGGCAATACAATCACCTATAAGGTCTGCAGGTGTACAGCCTCATCTACCGCTATATGGTGACTGCTGAGGTAGAGTACTGCTCTGTGTACAGCCTCATCTACCGCTATATGGTGACTGCTGAGGGAAAGTACTGCTCTGTGTACAGCCTCATCTACCGCTATATGGTGACTGCTGAGGTAGAGTACTGCTCTGTGTATAGTGGATGTTATGTAGTAATAGTATAAGGGGGGTATACGCAGGGGCGGATTAACTTTACCATAGGCCCCGGGCTGTTCACCAAGCCTGGGCCCCCCCACCCCACTGTAACTATGGCAGCACTAGCCTGGCGTTCATAGTACAGGACAGATAATGTCATGATGTCCTGATTTGTGCAAAATTGCTATAAAAAAACAGTGATTTTTTTGCAAATCATGGTGGAAGTGTAGCCAGGAGACAGTACAACACTGAAAGTATAAGTCTTTTTGGGTGGTCATGGGCCCCCCAGGAGCTCAGGGCCCCGGGCTGCCACCCAAAACGCCCCTATTATAGTCCACTACTGGGTATACGTCACTATGCGGTGAAGATCTGGTGATAATATTTGTTTCTTATGTAATGGTAATAGGTGATGCGGTTATGAGGGGCGTGGCTATGGGGGCGTGGCATATTGCCGTGACTGTCCCTCTTTCCTCTGCACAAAAGTTGGGAGGTATGCTGTAGCTGCTGCTGCGCGCTGGAGGAAGAAGGAGTGCAGGAGGAGCCCTGCAACATGCATAGGTAAAGTATGGTGCTTGTGGAATCACTGGTCGCCTCGCTGGGCTGAGGATGGCACCTGTCAACAAGTGTTTTATTACATATTTTAGGAGTTAATATGTCTTATATTGAACTGTTATGTGTATTTCTCTGTACCAGTAACTGGCAGGCAGAGAATGGGTTACATGCTTTTCACTGCACACCACACAAAACAGCGACACCTACTGTCCTTAGTGGGAACTGCTCTAGGTAGTGTGGTTAACCTAGGAAGTTGCTAGAAGGGGGTGGGGCTATGCAGATTAGGCCCCCTATATAAGGATGGCAGTTGCAGTGCATAGCTGAGACAAGGGAGACAAGTGACTAGCTGCTGAGGGAACAACATCACCTCATGAGAGACCATCACCACAGAGAGAAGCTGCTAAGGGGAACAAGAACAGAGCAGCCAAAGAAAACAGCTGGAGGTGAGAGGAAAAGAGAGACTTTGAGAGACAGTTTGTCAGGTGCCCCCTCAGGAAAGGGCTAGCACACTTACAGTCAGTGGGAATCCTAAAGACAGACCCCTAAGCGGATGGACTTGGCTGTAAAAGGGAGCAGAGTTAACGTAGGCCTCTGCACCCATCTTCCTGAATTCGGGGGTAAGATTTACTAGGACCCCTGGATACCTCTGGGACCCGAAAGTTGTGGCCTAAGGCCCGGCGCAGTAACCTAAGCAGGAAGCTCCCTAGCAGACAGGGAGGGAAAGACAGACGCAAGCACCATTGGGGGAGAGGTCCATAGGATCACCGTGCCCACCAGCGTCCCCACACGTACTGACAGATCAGGATCCGAGGCAGATCATCTCTCCACACACCACCAGACTCTCCACACACCACCAGACTCTCCACACACCACCAGACTCTCCACAAGCACAGTAACCCAGTTAAAGCCGCCAGTATTCACCGCTGTATGCCAAAAGACTGTGAAAACACCTGCAAGTCTATCAGTAAAGGAGTTATTGTTACACTGGCTCCCTCCTTGTCTCCCTGTTGTCCTGGTTATCTGCACCACACCACCATCAAGGGGCATTGTACCGGACAGCAGTATTTGGGGTTGGCCCCGGGGGAACTACAGGTCCGCACCATTGACCACCTTACACACAGGTGCAGCCCCCCTCCAGGAACTTCTGCAGTAGCCCACAGAAGAGAGCGAGAACTCAGGGAAGCGCCAGAGGGTCCCCCTGTAACTGCAGAAGCCCTCGTGCCCACCTGTGACCATGACAAGATCCAGCTATCCTGCAAGTACAGCACACCCTCACTCTGCAGTCCTCAGTGCATCCCCTCACAGAGGAGCTCAGCGCCACATTCAGGAGAGACTACTACCACCATCATCATCCTCTCCTCATTCCCCTCACTCTTTTCCAAGTACCCCGGCTCACTGCAACACAACCATCAGCTGATCACTGTCTCTATTACACGGAGCAATAATCGGGCCCATTTGGCCGATTATCGCTCCGTGTAATATGGCCCTAACTATAAGACAGCGCCAGATCCACTAATTCCTCGCCCACTTAAACGCCACATGAAATGTTAGCCAATTGATCCAATTACACAGGACTGATGTCTTGAATGACCTGCACCAATATAATCATAGTGATTGGTGGCGCCGATAGTTCAGGTCATCAGGGACAGACTCCATCTCCTACCAGTACTATAACTCCATCTCCTACCAGCCCTATAACTCCATCTCCTAACAGTCCTATAACTCCATCTCCTGCCAGTCCTGTGACTCCATCTCCTACCAGTCCTGTGACTCCATCTCCTACCAGTCCTGTGACTCCATCTCCTACCAGTCCTGTGACTCCATCTCCTTGTAAAAACACAATGAACACACAAAATGGGCACACTTTATAAAAGCTGTAGTTCTTACCTCACCATTCAGAACGGCCATCTTATGTCTCCACCGACCCTGACTTAGGGGGGCGACCTTTATCCAGGAATTAAGCTGAGTGCTGAACATCCAGACATCACTGCTGTTAATGTGACCACCTGATAAAATGAAAGGTAAGGCATTTTATATATATATATATATATATATATATATATATATCTCAATATGTGGGCAAATCATAAGGATGTAAGATGAGGACCAAGATGCAATGCATGAGAAATGTTACAATAGTTCCTGAGGGAAGGTCAAGGGGCGGGCAGTGATTTGTATCATGGCTGCAAGAGGTATCTGAGACCCTTCAAGGGATATTATAAATCATAGAACCTAGGTATACATACATTACCTGAGATATAGATATGATTCTTCAGTGTAGTGGCGGCAAACTCGGATTTGGTATAACCCGGCATACTGGCAAGCGTCATCCATTGCCCGCTCTTTGGATGGTAACATTCGGTGAAGGGCAGCTTTAACAGGCCCTTTTTATCGCAGCCGCCAATGATAACTATGGCCTCCGACAAATTCATGAACCTGCAGGGACCATACACAGATCTAGTAAAACTTCTCAAAATAACCAACGTACAAAATAAACCAGGGTCATAAAGCAAAGGTAAGGGTATAATGGGGATGAAGGATGAGAGAAGGAGAGTTATCTTATATTGCATAAAATTATATACATAAAACAATACCGCCATATAATGCACATATAATAATACAACAATACAGTGTTCAAATAATAGCCCCATATAGTGCTCACATAATACCATGGTCGAATGCCCGCAAACCAATTCCTGAGAGTGTGCACATAATACACTCATATAGTGCTATACTGTCATACAGTATCCACATAATATCATACAGGACAACTAGCTTGCTATGTCCAAAAGACAGTGCCATATAGTTTCTACATAACACTGCAATTATGCCATAATATAGCCCCCATATAACAAGATTGGGGGTTACAAAAAAAAATACATATATATAGTTGTCATTGCATACACAGGCAATACCGTCATCTAGGGTCTGACTAAGGGCCCTATTATACGTGACGATTATCGTGGGAAAAATCATTAAATTGTTCGAATTTAAGCGATAATCGTTCTGTGTAATTGCAGGCAACGATCGAAAAATCGTTTGTATGTCGTTGATCGTTTATTTAGATCTGAACCTAAAATTATCGTTAATCCTTCGCTGTTATTCCACGTTCGTTCGCTCAAGTTCCGCATTTTTTAATAATTGTTCAGTGTAATAGCACATTGTTCATTTTTTTTTCTGGGATCAGAAGGAATAAACGATCATAGTAACGATCGCAATAACGATCATAGTAACGATCGTAACCAACGATTATCATTCTGTGTAATATGGTGAACGATTTCAGGTTAACGATAAACATAAACGTTTGCGATCGTTTATCGTTAGTCGTTAATCCTTAAAAATCGCTCAGTGTAATAGGACCCTAAGGGGCCTATTCCACGGGAACGATAATCGGCCGAATCGGCTCCGTGTAATAAAGACAACGATCAGCCGATGATCGTTGTCATCAGCTGATCGCTGATATAGGTTAGAACCTATAATTGTCGGACACCAACCGCGCACCGCTACGTGTAATAGTGCTGTGCGGCCGGCGACTGACGATATGCATTACCTATCCAGGCTCCAGGGCGGCTGCTGCGGTCCACTTCTCCCCGGGTCCCGCGCGCTCTAGCTTCAGATCGGCCTGTCAGCTGACAGGCCACTCAGCCAATCACAGGCCGGGATCGCCGCAGCCTGTGATTGGCTGAGTGGCCTGTCTGCTGACAGGTCGCTCTGAAGCTAGAGCGCGTGGGGAGAAGCGGGCCACAGGAGCAGCCCTGGAGCGTGGATAGGTAAAGTATACCGTTTAAGCAAGGGCTGCAAGGACATCGGTAACGATGTCCCTGCAGCCCTTGTTAAACGATTATCGGGCCGTGTAATAGGCCCAGTAAACGAGCGCCGATCTAGCAGATCATCGCTAGTTTACAGTTATTATCGGGCCCCATCTAATAGTGCCCGAACACTGTAGTACTGCGTCTCTTGGCTATATAATACTGCCAAAGCCATACACATACTGCTATATCAGCATACATCAATTCATATTTCAACCCCTATGTCATGCGCCAACCCCACAGACATTGGGCACTTAGAGGGATATTCCTATAACACTTATGGCACATCCAACAGATTGGGACAACGGAGTCCCAAGACAGAGGGATGGTCACACATGCTGGCTGTTCCCTCCATTGTAGTACACGAGAATTGTGAAACACTGAGTTGTTTCTGTGTTCTTCCAGTAGGTGGGAGCCTCAAAAATGGACTTACCAGTATAGATGTTTCACATGGGAGCATCCCTTTAAGTTTAGGTGTTTGAAGTGGTACAAGTGGCCTGTAGACTAGAAAACTTTCCAGATGACCATGGGTTGTATAGAAGATGGACAATTGGGTTGGTTCAGACCAAGCTTCCAGCAGAGGTACACATTTACATTGACATTCAGAAGACGTAAGGTCAAGAACCATCAGAAAACAAGAACATTACTATACATGATGATGGTTTCTTACCTTCTTGGTCTCACCCTGAGGGAGTTCAGTGGATTTCCGAGAATGAGGTATCTCCGAGCCTCGTGAAGTAGAGGGAAACACTCAGGACATTCTTGGATGGTCTTGTCCATTTCCACCTTCTCCAAAAAATAAGCAGGATCTATCAGGGGTAATCGGACATGTTCCAGAAGATCCCTCAGAGCTTCTCCTCCTTGGCTCTTATTCTCCTTCACCCACCTCATGACGGCTTCATAGACAGTTTCTTCTTTGCTCACCACTAGGTCATCGTTCGACAAATACTCAATCAGTTCCTCCTTAGTCAACTCCAAGAACTCCTCATGGCAGGAGACTTCCTCGAAGCCTTCCAGCATCAGCTTCTTACTTTTCTCGGACAAGGAAGTGATGGAGAACATGTCGGCAAACTTCATGATGCCCACACAGTTGGACGGGTCCAGTTGGCTGTCGAGAAACTTGACGCACTCATCTCGGAGACTGCAGATGTGGAGTAGATCTGAAGCCTGTAAGATCTCCTCCACGTTGTCTTCTTCTATCTTAGGACTCCCGCCATACATAAAGTCCAGTAGAACCCCCATAATTCTAGCTGAGATTTTCTCAATTTTCACTACGCTCAGGTTGCTTTCCTTAAGCTTACCCCCAAACATGGCTCTGAAATAGGAACTATTGGCGGACAGGACCCCTCGATGACAAGGAAACATCTGATCTTCAATGAGGAGAACCATGTCTGTAAAGATCCCACTTTGTCGGTAAATGTTTAAGTTCTGCAGGATCTCCTTGGCGTGACATGCTCCTCCACAGGACCTTGTCTGAACTTTATTTGCCCTCGGCTCTTGGATTGAGTTTTCGAGATGGTAGGACTTATAGTCGACCTCCTCATTCATGACTTTTTGAACCCTGGTTTAGAAGATAAAATAATTAGAGGAAAATAATACTTCAGTCCATGTTTTGGGTCAAAGGTAACAGTTTTGTCACTAGTTTCTTACTATTTTGGTTTATCTCTAAATACCTTATGACATACCGTGCCAGAAGATGTCATTGGCTGAGGAGGCTGAGGGGAGTGCCGCATGTTACCTTTAACCCCCTGCCGCTGCTTTACTGTAAATTAACGTCGCTGCAACCTATGCCCGATGCTGCAGCAACGTTAATTTATGATGTAGGATGACACAGGCACAGAAGCTGCGCCTGTGTCATCCGTGTCACTCAGATGCTGACAGTTAACCCTATAAATACTGTGGTTGGCACAACCGCAGTATCTGTAGGGCTTCAGACAGAGGGAGAAATTTCTGTCTGATAACCACTGGGGCTCTGCAATGTGATCGCATCCTGGCTACGGAGGCCGAAAGGGAAGGGAGGGAAAGCCTGCGCATGGACACAGTCAGTGCACAGCCGCGAGCTCTGCCCTCTACTCTGTCCTCTGGCGCTCTTAGAAGCCTGTAACAGCGGCAGGGGAAAGACGGAGGGGGTAGAGCTCGCGGCTGTGCGCTGACTGTGTCCGTGCGCAGGCTTTCCCTCCCTTCCCTTTCTGCCTCCGTAGCCAGAACAAGGGAATTCAGCTTATGGGGTCATTATGACCCATGGTCGTGAAAGGGTTAAATGGGTACTCCACAGGAAAAAAATAATTTTCAAGTCAACTAGTGTCAGAAAGTTATGCAGATTTGTAAATGATTTATGTTTAAAAATCTCCAGTCTTCCAGTACTTATCAGCTGCTGTATGTCCTGCGAAAAGTGGTGTTTTCTCTACAGTCTGACACAGTGCTCTCTGCTGCCACCTCTGTCCATGTACTCCTTTAAAGTAGACTTTATGTCACCAAATCTGAGATTCTTAGGGCCCTATTCCACGGGACGATTCTTGTTCGCATAATCATCAACGATAAACGTTCCAAATGACCGCTATTGCGAAAGACCTGAAACCGTTCACCCATTTACATGGAAAGATAATCGTTACTTATGATCGTTCTTGCGGTCGTCTTGTCGTCGCTATTGCGTTCGTCACTACTGCAAACGACTGAACGACTTCTTATTGAATGCGAACGATTTGCGAACGAGCAACAATAAAAATAGGTCCAGGTCTTTTTAAACGATCAACGATTTCTCGTTCGGTCGTTAGTCATTAACTGCTATTCAACCGTACGATTATCGTTTAGATTCGAACGATTTAACGATAATCTGAACGATAATCGTCCTGTGGAATAGGGCCCTTACCCTGAACCAGGAGACGTAAGGGATATGATATAGAGTAGGCTGCAGATATGTTACATGGACAGTGCGGCTGATGCTATCATTTCATGCTCTGCTGCCCCTACCCACAATCCCCTGCCATGTCAGTTGGTGTTAGTTACGGCAGAGCAGTCTGGGGCCCGTAGAGGGGACGTCACTGCTCATATCCAGAGTCACGGCCACTGCTAAAAATACAGCTGGAGGCGGACAAAAAGACTGCGGGAGAGAGGACGGCGACAAGTATAATGGGGGGATTTACAGAGCGCCAGAAGTCTGCCACCAACTGCAACAAACCTGGAGTGCATGGCGTCCTGCTGAGGGACTGTGTGCGGTCACACCTTCTAGGCCGAGGGTATGGGGACCAAATAACAGGATGGCAACGAGAACACCAATACGGTGGAGTAAGGAAGAAAAGGGCTGCTTATGTTCCTCACAAGACCCTGAGTATTTTAGGGGTTCATTTCCTGGTGGTCTAGGATAGTGAAAGGGTTAACCTTTCATTCAATGATCGTTTAGGGTAGAGAATGGGTTAATGTTACGTTCCCTGGTGGTCTAGGGAAGTGAAATTTAAATTCCTCATTGATCTCAAGTATCTAAAGGGTTAAACGTTCATTCCCCGGTCTGGAGTATTAAAATAATTCACTTTATATATCCTGGAGATCTATGGTAGTGAATGGGTTAATATTACATTGTGTGGATGGCTAGCATTGTAAAAGGCTTAAAGGCGTATTCCAGTACTTATCAGCTGCTGTATGCCCTGCAGGAAGTGGTGTATTCTCTCCAGTCTGACACAGTGCTCTCTGCTGCCACCTCTGTCCATGTTAGGAACTGTCCAGAGCAGGAGAGGTTTTCTATGGGGATTTGTACTGCTCTGGACAGTTCTTGACATGGACCGACTTAAAGGGGTAATTCACTCAAACCTTTTGATGTGTTGCTGCCCTTGATGAGACTAACAATTCCTTCCATATTTGTTATTATATATTCAGTCTCCTTCCCCCAGTTCTGAACTCCTGCTTTCTGCTAAAGACACAAAAATCTCCCTCCCTTCTGAGACGGCTGATACAAACAAATCCCTGGCTGGCTTTATCTGCAACATTGTAGCTTCTTTGTAATGCTGAGATGACTGTGGTCATCTGGAGAAGTCATCATGGCGGTCTGGGCCAGATGCAGAAGAAGAGGAAGGAGAATGTCTCCAATCATAGAGGAGGTCAGGTGTAGTCAGTGGATTTATAGCGGAGCTCTCACCTCTCCTGACCCGTCTGTTATTGGAAACCCCTGGATTTCCCATGAGATAACACTTGTTTTTCTATCAACCCATCCGTAGGCTTATTGTTATCTCAGCCCTACGTAATCTATCCACGCTTTTTTTTTCTTTCTTTTTTTATGTTTTACTACCTTTTTGTAATATTGTACTAAAAAAATTTCAAGACCCATAACTTATTTTTTATTTTTATGCCTGATGAGGTTATGCGTGGACATTTTTTTATTGGTTATTAAGAATACATGTGACTTTTTAGTTGTAGTTTACCTTTTTTTTTTTTTATTATTATTATTATTATTTTACAGCAGTTTTTTTTTTGGTTACAGACGCGGCAGTATCTGATATGTGTATTTTTTATGTAGAGAAAGGGAATGTATAGGGGACATTTTTAGCATTATATTTTTTATTGTATAGATGTATATATTATATTTTGGGATGTCATTTTTATTTCATTTTATTTTATATACTTTTTTTTATTCCTGTAACTTTTTAAACCTTTGACTTTGACAGCTATCAGCAGATGGCTGCTATAATATATGGGAACCTCTATAGCTGAGGATGCAGACTCCTTACATGTCATGGTCGCGTTCTATATAGATTATATAGATTTCTAATTTACCTTATTTTAAAAATTCACCAGTCTTCCAGTACTTATCAGCTGCTGTATGTCCTGCAGGAATTGGTGTATGCTTCAAGTCTGACACAGCGCTCTCTGCTGCCACCTCTGTCCATGTCAGGAACTGTCCAGAGCAGCAGCAAATCCCCAAAGAAAACCTCTCCTTCTGTTTCTGACTTGTATTGTATATGATATAGCTCAAATATCTTTGATGCAGCTTTAATATGATGTTGTAATTCTGACATTTATTATATGAAAAATGTAATAAAAAGATTGAAACAGAAAACCTCTCCTGCTCTGGACAGTTCCTGACATGGACAGAGGTGGCAGCAGAGAGCACTGTGTCAGAGTGGAGAGAATACACCACTTCCTGCAGGACATACAGCAGCTGATAAGTACTGGAAGACTGGAGATTTTTAAATAGAAGTAAATTACAAATCTATATAACGTTCCAGTTGATTTGAAAGAAAAATATTTTCACCGGAGTACGCCTTTAAGAGGTCATTAGCATTTTTACTAGATTTCACCCCATGTCATCTGTCAGACACCCGGCTGCATCTAGGACACATGTGGTTTGAGACTCTGGTGGGAAAATGTCCAGAGGGGAAGTTGGGTCTTTTTCAGGTTATGAAAGGAGACGTTGCGGGTTTCTGCCGCCAGAAGAGGGAAATACTTCTATGTGAGTCAGCAGACCGCCGGACGGTGCGTGCCAAGGTGTCCCCCCCGATATTCCTGCGGCCACGCGGCATCCTGATAGATCACAACATACAAGTGTAGCAGAGCTGTCACCTGTGTCATAGCCCATGTAATTCTGCTCTCAGGACTGAAATCTGACAGCACCCCCTGCTTGTTCAGTGTCTGCACACAGCCGGTGATCCTGGGTCAGTCTGGGAGGCGCTGTCTATGAGCTGCCCCTGATTTATACGGGTTCAGCTGTTAAAGGGAGACTGTCAACCTGCTTGCTGACTGTTTCAGCGTACCCCTTAGGGACTATAGACACTGTTCAGCAGAGAGTATTTCACATGATAGGCTTAGATACACTGACCACATAGACAATATGATACATATACATGCACATGAGAGCTCAGTATGCAGTATTACACAAGACAGGCCTAGATACACCAGTACAGCAGGCAGTGTTATACAGGACTGACTTAGATACACCAGTACAGCAGGCAGTGTTATACAGGACTGACTTAGATACACCAGTACAGCAGGCAGTGTTATACAGGACTGACTTAGATACACCAGTACAGCAGGCAGTGTTATACAGGACTGACTTAGATACACCAGTACAGCAGGCAGTGTTATACAGGACTGACTTAGATACACCAGTACAGCAGGCAGTGTTATACAGGACTGACTTAGATACACCAGTACAGCAGACAGTGTTATACAGGACTGACTTAGATACACCAGTACAGCAGGCAGTGTTATACAGGACTGACTTAGATACACCAGTACAGCAGGCAGTGTTATACAGGACTGACTTAGATACACCAGTACAGCAGGCAGTGTTATACAGACTTAGATACAATAGTTAAGCAGACTGGTGTAAAGTGAAACTGGCTCAGTTGCCCCTAGCAACCAATCAGATTCCACCTCTCATTCCTCACAGACTCTTTGGAAAATGAAAGGTGGAATCTGATTGGTTGCTAGGGGCAACTGGGCCAGTTTCACTTTACTCCATGTTTGATAACTCTCCCCCACTGTATTTCATATGATAGACTTAGATACAGTAGCTCAGCAGCCGGTATCACAGATAATAATATTAGATACAGCAGCTTAGCAGACAGTATCACACCATAGGATAAGATACAGCGGCTTAGCAGCCAGTATCATATGTTAATATTAGATACATCATCTCAGCAGACAGTATTACACATAAGTATTAGATCGTCCACCTAAGCAGGTATTACACGTTACAGGTAGTATTAGATACACCAGATCAACAGGCAGTATCACACATCTTACTATTAGATACACCAGGTCAACAGGCAGTATCACACGTTACTATTAGATACACCACGTCAACAGGCAGTATCACACATGTTACTATTAGATACACTGGCGCAGCATACAGTATCACATATGATAGGATTAGATACACCGGCCCAAGAGACAGTATCACACATGATAGGATTGGATACACTAGCTCAGCCGGCAGTATCACACATGATAGGATTAGATACACAGCTCAGCAGACAGTATCACACATAAGAGGGTTAGATACACTAGCTCAGCAGACAGTATCACACCAGAGAATTGGATACAACAGCTCAGGAGACAGTATCACACATGACAGGATTAGATACACCAGCTCATCAGACAGTATAACACATGACAGGATTAGATACACCAGCTCAGTATACAGTATAGTATAACACATGATAGGATTAGATACACTAGCTCAGCAGACAGTATCACACATAATAGGTTTGGTTACACTAGCTCAGCAGACAGTATCACACATGAGATGATTGGATACACTAGCTCAGCAGACAGTATCACACATTAGAGAATTGGATACACCAGCTCAGTATACAATATAACACATATAGGATTGGATACACTAGCTCAGTATACAGTATAAGGCTATGTTCACACTATATTTCAGTCAGTATTGTGGTCCTCATATTGCAACCAAAACCAGGAGTGGATTAAAAACACAGAAAGGATCTGTTCACACAATGGGGAAATTGAGTGGATGGCCGCCATTTAATGGTAAATAACTTCCATTATTTCAATATAACAGCCGTTGTTCTAAAATAACAGCAAATATTTACCGTTATATGGCGGCCATCCACTCAATTATGTGGACAGATCCTTTCTGTGTTTTCAATCCACTCCTTGTTTTGGTTCAATATGAGGACCACAATACTGACTGGAATATAC